>NC_090814.1:130718917-130726417 GCF_000390325.3 Nicotiana tomentosiformis | reverse complement strand
GGCAGGGCGTTGCCATGGCACGGCGTCGGACGTCGCAGGACATGGCCATGGCATGACGCAGGACATGACAGGACATGGCCACGACAGGACGCAGGACATGGCAGGTCGTGGCCATTGCACGGCGTCAGACGTGGCAGGACATGGCCATGGCAAGACACAGGACATTGCAGGACGTAGGACATGGCAGGGCGTGGCCATGGCACGGCATCGGACGTCACAGGACATGGCCATGGCATGACGCAGGACATGGCCACGGTAGGACGCAGGACATGGCAGGACGCAGGACATAGCAGGGCATGGCCATGGCACGACGTCGAACATGGCAGGACATGGTCATGGCCCGACGTCGGACGTGGAAGGACATGGCAGGATGTAGGACATGGCAGGGCGTGGCCATTGCACGATGTCGGAAGTGGCAGGACATGGCCATGGCACGATGCAGGACATGGCAAGACGTAGGACATGGCAAGGCATGGCCATGGCACGGCGTCGGACGTCGCAGGACATGATAGGACATGGCCACGGCAGGACGCAGGACATGGCAGGGCGTGGCCATGGCACGGCGTCAGACGTGGCAGGACATGGCCATGGCAGGACGTAGGACATGACAGGACATGGCAGGGCGTGGCCATGGCACGGCGTCGGACGTCGCAGGACATGGCCATGGCACGACGCAGTACATAGCCACGGTAGGACGCAGGACATGGCAGGGCGTGGCCATGGCATGGTGTCGAACATGGCAGGACATGGTCATGGCCCGACGTCAGACGTGGCAAGACATGGCAGGACACAGGACATGGCAGGGTGTGGCCATGGCACGACGTCGGACGTGGTAGGACATGGCCATGGCACGACGCAGGACATGCAGGACGTAGGACATGGCAAGGCATGGTGTCAGACGTGGCAGGACATGGCCATGCCACGACGCAGGACGCAGGACATGGCAAGGCGTGGCCATGGCACGGCGTCGGACATCGCAGGAGATGGCCATGGCACGATGCAGGACATGACAGGACATGGCCACGGCAGGATGCAGGACATGGCAGAACGCAGGACATGACAGGACGTGGCCATGGCATGGCATCGGACGTCGCAGGACATGGCCATGGCACGATGCAGGACATGACAGGACATGGCCATGACAGGATGCAGGACATGGCAGGGCGTGGCCATTGCACGGCGTCAGACGTGGCAGGACATGGCAGGGCATGGCCATGGCGCGGCGTCGGACGTCGCAGGACATGGCCATGGCACGACGCAGGACATGGTCACGGTAGGACGTAGGACATGGCAGGACGCAGGACATGGCAGGGCATGGTCGTGGCACGGCGTCGAACATGGCAGGACATGGTCATGGCTCGACGTCGGACGTGGCAGGACATGGCAGGACGCAGGACATGGCAGGGCGTGGCCATTGCACGACGTCGGACGTGGCAGGACATGGCCATGGCACGACACAGGACATGGCAGGACGCAGGACATGGCAAGGCATAGCCATGGCACGGCGTCGGACGTCGCAGGACACGGCCATGGCAGGACACAGGACATGATAGGACATTGCCACGGCAGGACGTAGGACATGGCAGGGCGTGGCCATGGCACGATGTCAGACGTGGCAGGACATGGCCATGGCACGACGCAGGACATGGTGGGACGCAGGACATGGCAGGGCAAGGCCATGGCACGGGGTCGGACGTCGCAGGACATGGCCATGGCACGACGCAGGACATGGCCACGGTAGGACGCAGGACATGGCAGGACGCAGGACATGGCAGTGCGTGGCCAGGGCACGGCGTCGAACATGGCAGGACATGGTCATGGCCCGACGTCGGATGTGGCAGGACATGGCAGGACGCAGGACATGGCAGGGCGTGGCCATGGCACGACGCAGGACATGGCAAGACGCAGGACATGGCAAGGCATGGCCATGGCATGGCGTCAGACGTCGCAGGACATGGCCATGGCAGGACACAGGACATGACAGGACATGGCCATGGTAGGACGCAGGACATGGCAGGGCATGGCCATGGCATGGCATCAGACGTGGCAGGACATAGCCATGGCAGGACGCAGGACATGGCAGGACGCAGGACATGGTAGGGCGTGGCCATGGCACGGCGTCGGACGTCGCAGGACATGGCCATGGCACGACGCAGGACATGGCCGCGGTAGGACGCAGGACATGACAGGGCGTGGCCATGGCACGACGTCGGACGTGGTAGGACATGGCCATGGCCCGACGTCGGATGTGGCAGGACATGGCAGGACGCAGGACATGGCAGGGCGTGGCCATGGCACGACGTTGGACGTGGCAGGACATGGCTGTGGCAGGACGCAGGACATGGCAGGATGCAGGACATGGCAAGGCATGGCCATGGCACGATGTCGGACGACGCAGGACATGGCCATGGCATGATGCAGGATATGACAGGACATGGCCACGACAGGACGTAGGACATGGCAGGACGCAGGACATGGTAGGACGTAGGACATGGCAGGGCGTGGCCATGGCAAGGTGTCAGACATGGTAGGACATGGCCACGGCAGGACGCATGACATGGCAGGACGCAGGACATGGCAGGGTGTGGCCATGACACGGCGTCGGACGTCGCAGGACATGGCCATGGCACGACACAGGACATGGCCACGGCAGGACGCATGACATGGCAGGGCGTGGCCATGGCACGGCGTCAGACGTGGTATAACATGGCCATGGCACGACGTCGGACGTCGCAGGACATGGCCATGGCAGGACGTAGGACATGGCCACGGCAGGACGCAGGACATGGCAGGGCGTGGCCATGGCACGTCATCGGACGTGGCAGGACATGGCCATGGCACGATGGAGGACATGGCAGGACGCAGGACATGGCAAGGCATGGCCATGGCACGGCGTCGGACATCACAGGACATGGCCATGGCACCACGCAGGACATGACAGGACATGGCCGCGGTAGGACGCAGGACATGGCAGGGAGTGGCCATGGCACGGTGTCAGACGTGGTAGGACATGGCCATGGCATGACGCAGGACATGGCAGGACGCAGGATATGGCAGGGCGTTGCCATGGCATGGCGTCGGACGTCGTAGGATATGTCCATGGCACGACGCAGGACATGATAGGACATGGCCACAACAGGATGCAGGACATGGCCGGACGCAGGACATGGCAGGGCGTGGCCATTGCACGGCGTCATACGTGGTAGGACATGGCCATGGCAAGATGCAGGACATTGCAAGACGTAGGACATGGCAGGGCGTGGCCATGGCACGGCGTCAGACGTCGCAGGACATGGCTATGGCACGACGCAGGACATGGCCACGGTAGGACGCAGGACATGTCAGGACGCAGGACATGGCAGGGCGTGGCCATGGCACGGCATCGAACATGGCAGGACATGGTCATGGCCCGACGTCGGACGTGGAAGGACATGGCAGGACGCAGGACATGGCAGGGCGTGGCCATTGCACGACATCGGACGTGGCAGGACATGGCCATGGCACGATGCAGGACATGCCAAGACGCAGGACATGGCAAGGCATGGCCATGGCACGACGTCGGACGTCGCAGGACATGGCCATGGCAGGACACAGGATATGACAGGACATGGCCACGGCAGGACGCAGGACATGGCAGGGCGTGGCCATGGCACTGCGTCAGACGTGGCAGGACATGGCCATGGCAGGACGCAGGACATGGCAGGACGCAGGACATGGCAGGGCGTGGCCATGGCACGATGTCGGACGTCGCAGGACATGGCCATGGCACGACGCAGGACATGGCCACGGTAGGTCGCAGGACATGGCAGGGCGTGGCCATGGCACGGTGTCGAACATGGCAGGACAGGGTCATGGCCCGACGTCAGATGTGGCAGGACATGGCAGGACGCAGGACATGGCAGGGTGTGGCCATGGCACAACGTCGGACGTGGCAGGACATGGCCATGGCACGACGCAGGACATGGCAGGATGCAGGGCATGGCAAGGCATGGCCATAGCACGGCGTCGGACGTCGCAGGACATGGCCATGGCAGGACACAGGATATGACAGGACATGGCCACGGCAGGATGCAGGACATGATAGGGCGTGGCCATGGCATGGCGTCAAACGTGGCAGGACATGGCCATGGCACAACGCAGGGCATGGCAGAACGCAGGACATGGCAAGGAGTGGCCATGGCACGGTGTCGGACATAGCAGGACATGGCCATGGCACGACGCAGGACATGACAGGACATGGCCACGGTAGGACGCAGGACATGGCAGGGCGTGGCCATGGAACGGTGTCAGACGTGGTAGGACATGGCTATGGCACGACGCAGGACATGGCAGGATGCAGGACATAGCAGGGCGTTGCCATGGCATGGCGTCGGATGTCGCAGGACATGACAGGATATGGCCACGACAGGACGCAGGACATGGCCGGACGCAGGACATGGCAGGGCGTGGCCATTGCACGGTGTCAGACGTGGCAGGACATGGCCATGGCAAGACACAGGACATGGCAGGGCGTGGCCATGGCACGGCGTCGGACATCGCAGGACATGGCCATGGCATGACACAGGACATGGCCATGGTAGGACGTAGGAAATGGCAGGACGCAGGACATGGCAGGGCATGGCCATGGCACAGCGTCGAACATGGCAGGACATGGTCATGGCTCGACGTCGGATGTGGCAGGACATGGCAGAACGCAGGACATGGCAGGGCGTGGCCATTGCACGACGTCGGACGTGGCAGGACATGGCCATGGCAGGACGCAGGACATGGCAGGACGCAGGACATGGCAATGCATAGCCATGGCACGACGTCGGACGTCGTAGGACACGGCCATGGCAAGACACAGGACATGACAGGACATGGCCACGGCAAGACGTAGGACATGGCAAGGCGTGGCCATGGCACGGCGTCAGACGTGGCAGGACATGGCCATGGCACGGCGTCAGACGTGGCAGGACATGGCCATGGCATGACGCAGGACATGGCAGGACGCAGGACATGGAAGGGCGTGGCCATGGCACGGGGTCGGACGTCGCAGGACATGGCCATGGCACGATGCAGGACATGGCCACGGTAGGATGCAGGACATGGCAGGATGCAGGACATGGCAGGGCATGGCCATGGCACGACGTCAAACATGGCAGGACATGGTCATGGCCCGACGTCGGACGTGGCAGGACATGGTAGGACGCAGGACATGGCAGGGTGTGGCCATGGCACGACGTCGGACGTGGCAGGACATGGCCATGGAACGACGCAGGACATGGCAAGACGCAAGACATGGAAAGGCATGGCCATGGCACGGCGTCGGACGTCGCAGGACATGGCCATGGTAGGACACAGGACATGACAGGACATGGCCACGGTTGGACGCAGGACATGGCAGGGCGTGGCCATGGCATGGCATCAGACGTGGCAGGACATGGCCATGGCATGACGTAGGACGCAGGACATGGCAGGGCGTGGCCATGGCACGGCGTCGGATGTGGCAGGACATGGCAGGACGCAGGACATGGCACGACGAAGGACATGGCAGGACGCAGGACGTGGCAGGACATGGCAGGACGCAGGACATGGCAGGGCGTGGTCATGGCCCGGCATCGGACGTGGTAAGACTCGACCGTGGTAGAACCAGGACATGGCAGGGCGTGGTCGGACGTGGCCATGGCCCGACATCGGACGTGACAGGACATGGCCATGACACGACGTAGGACATGGCAGGACATGGCAGGACATGGAAGGGCGTGGCCATGGCACGACGTCACACCATATCTAGTGCTAGCCAATGTTTAACAAGATGTCAAGCGCAATGATGTTGGTGGTTGGTGGTCCTGGCTAGCGATGGTGGAAAATTGCGGTGGTTCGAGCGGTAGTGACCGGCGACGGTTGGTGCGACGCTTGGTGGTTTGTAGTGGTGGTTTGATATCGGAATCACTTATGGTGGTTGTCATAATAGAGGTGCGTCATGGTTATTGGTGGTTGATCATCTATATATTTTTATAATAATATTATGTATTTTACCTATTCTTTACATATTTTTTATTAAATTTTATGCATTTTTTGTATTTTTAAATAGTTTTTATCGTACTTGTTTTATAAAATATTTATTATTTTATGTGTTATATTATTACTAGATGTATTGGAAATTTTCTCCATTGTTTTTTCTATATTTATAATAATTTTCTTATTTTTTTTGTATTTTATTATGTATTTTTTCGTTTTATAATAAATATTTATTAAAAAAATATTTTTTTTTGTAAAAAATATCATTTACAATGTTTAAAAGTCATTTGTGAATATATTAGCTAAGTTGTACTTTGGTTTGTGCATTTTGGTGTTGTACATGTATATTATGATTCTCTGGCCAAAACATGTCTACTCCTGTCACTTGGGTTTTTTTTTAAGACATATATAAGGGGGGTAGAGGTGTTGAAAGGCACCTCAAGGTGCTTGCTGCCTGGCCGAGGCGGGCATGCATGGGGGACGCTGGCATGCGGCGTGGGCATTGGGGGCATGCACGGCTTGTCCGTGCTACGTCCCCGATGTTCGCAAAGCGTGTCGGCAAGTACTCGTATGTGCTCGTAGTACGTCTGGTGGTGGGCATCGCTCGTGGCGGCCGATGGCTTTTGGCAACGGAACGGCAGATCATCGTGCAAGTAGCGCCGCAAGGTGCCATGCGCATAGGGCTAAGCTCAGTACGTTCCGAATGCCATCGGTTCTTGGGGGCAAAATCGAGAGGCGACATCGCTCGTGGCAGCTGATGGCTTTTGGCAACGGAACGGCGAGGCCTCGTGCAAGTAGCGCCACAAGGTACCGTGCGCATGGGGCTAAACTCAGTACGTTCCGATTGCCATCGGTTGTTGTGAGTTGTGTCTGGCATCGCACTGGTGGCTGATGGCTTTTGGCAACGGAACGGCGAGGCCTCGTGCAAGTAGCGCTGCAAGGTGCCGTGCGCATGGGGCTAAGCTCAGTACGTTCCGATTTCCATCGGTTGTTGTGGGAAACATCGGGAGGCGACATCGCTCGTGGCGGCTGATGGCTTTTGGCAACGGAACGACGAGGCCTCGTGCAAGTAGCGCAAGGTGCCGTGCACATGGGGCTAAGCTCAGTACGTTTCGATTGCCATCGGTTGTTGCGGGCAACATCGGGAGGCGACATCGCTCATGGCGGCTGATGGCTTTTTGCAACGGAACGGCGAGGCCTCGTGCAAGTAGCGCCGCAAGGTGCCGTGCGCATGGGGCTAAACTCAGTACGTTCCGATTGCCATCGGTTGTTGCGGGCAACATCAGAAGGCGACATCGCTCGTGTCGGCTGATGGCTTTTGGCAACGGAACGGCGAGGCCTCGTGCAAGTAGCGCCGTAAGGTGCTGTGCGCATGGGGATAAGCTAAGTACGTGCCGATTGCCATCGGTTGTCGTGAGTTGTGTCTGGCATCACTCGTGGCGGCTGATGGCTTTTGGCAACGAAATAGCGAGGCATCGTGCAAGTAGCGCCGCAAGG